>NC_081160.1:959808-997308 GCF_012432095.1 Onychostoma macrolepis | reverse complement strand
AAAAAGCAACTAAGTAACGCAAGTAGTTACTTTTTTAAGAAGTAAAGTTACATTGTAATGGATTACTTTTAAAAGTAACTTTCCCCAACCCTAAAGGTCTTTTTATCCACACTCTTAAAAATAAAGCTTTTAAAAGGAGGTTTTCGCAGAAGATACATTTTTTAGTTTCCCCAAAGAACCTTAAAGTCAGCTCTTTTTTTTTTTTCTTTTTTTTTTTTCTCAGTGTAAAGAACATTTAATAACCTGAACCTGAACGTTTCTAAGGATGTTAAAGTTTCTTCGTGGAACCATTGGTGTGATTAAAGAACCATTATTTAGCAAAGAAACATCCAAAAGAGGTTTTTCACAGAGGTGCTACAGAAGAACCATTTTGGGTTCCACAAAAAAAAAAAAAAAAAAAAAACCTTCTCAGAACAGTTTTTCTTAGTGTGAAGAACAATGAAGAACATTCATGAAACCAATGCCAATAGAGACTTTATTTTTAAGAGTGAATGAGAGTGTTTTCCTCATCCTTCACACTGAAAATATGTAAAATCCCTTTAATAATTTAAAATAATTTTTGGTCACACTTTATATTAGGTGGCCTTAACTACTATGTACTTACATCAAAAATAAGTACAATGTACTTATTGTGTTCATTCTGTATTTCAAAACACTTCTGCTGCTATTGAGGTGTGATACGGGTGAAGTTAGGGGCAGGTTTGGTGGTCTGGGTCGGTTTAAGGGTGGGTTAAGGTGTAAGGGATGGGTCAACAGTGTAATTATAAATGTAATTACAGAAATTAATTACAGATGTAATTGCATAGGTATTTTTAAAAATATAAGTACAATGTAAAAACATGTATGTACACAATAAGTGCATTGTACCAAATTATTAATTTAAATGTAAGTACATATTAGTTAAGGCCACCTAATATAAAGTGAGACCTAATTTTTAAATAATTAGATAAATAATATTAATTCTCAGAAACAAATGTCTAATTTAAATTAATTGAATGAATATTGGTATTTGCTGTTGGTGCTGCAAATTTATATCAGATGTAAGCAATGCATTGCTTTATTATTTAAAAAAAATGCAATGCAGAATGCTTGATAAAACTGATCAAATCAGTCAAATCTAACTGAGAGAAACACGTTTGATCACAAACTCTGGTTTCCAGTAATACGGTCCACAACTCAAATGTGCTGATATCAGGAGGTAACATCCACTTTTATAACTCATCCGGGACCTTTTACGCTGCAAATATCACTGAACAATAAAATCAAATCCAGCACATTCGTCTTTACTCTTATCAGATGAGCTTTATTGCTCCAAACAATTACTGTCCAATCACACGGCAGATAGGCGGAGGAAGTGGTGTCACCGGCGGGACAGTGAAGGATGAAGGCGTGTCAGGATGAGATATTGGGCCGCTCCGGACCTGAGCGCCTGATGTATTGAGTTGGAACGGATCTGATCGGCGTCGCTGGGGGTGACGAGACCCGACGGCACTAAAACAGAGCCGTAATAGTGTTTACTGACTTATCTGGACACATAAATCCAATAACACCAACCTCTCCACACCGTTTCATTATAACATCATCTAGAAGTTTCTCAAGGAGTTTAGATCACTCCAGTGTGAATTCAGAATCACTAAGTTTTAATATTTAATATTTTATTTTAATATTGTGTGTTTTTCTCATTTATATATACATATGTTGGTATAATTTTACAATAACCTTCCTTAGTTAACCTTATTTAATGCATTAACTAGCATTAACTAACAATGAACAATACATTTATCAGTGTTCATGAATCTTTGTTAAAATTAGTCAATAAAAATGCACCTGTTGATTGCTAGTTCATGTTAACTCGAGTTTATTAAATAATATTAAGATAATTTTGATTTAAAGTGTACATGTTGAAATTAATATTAGCTGTAATTAATTAATGCTTTATAATAATGTTTCATTGGTAGTTCATGTTAACTAATGTAGTTAACTAAGCTTAAGTAAGTAAGTTTATTGTAAAGTGTTACCTCTATGTCTATATAGTTTTTATTAATTTTATTTCAGTTTTAGTCATTTTGGTACATCAAGTTAATTGAATTGGAAATAAACAGTTTAATAAAAAAATAATAATAAAAAGTTTTTAATATTCAATTTCAGCTAACATTTATTTTATTTCAAGAAATGAAAATGGTTTGTTTTTAGTTTCTGTTTTAGTTTTCACTAACTATAATAACCCTGGATTACACAAGTCTTTTCAATGAAGAGTTACAGGATGTTTTTCTCAGAAGATCAAGAAAAGCTTGATTTCTCATATGAACACATCATTTTCTGCATCTACTTTACGGTTTGGATCTTCTGTAGATTTTGACGTGTTTTATAAATATTCAATACAAAACTCATGAAATGACAGCACAATAATGCGGTGTTTGATCAGATCAATCAGACAGTCATTAGCAGATTATTTCAGCTCAGTTCATGTTGACATCAGGGTTGATCACAAACACCCGTCTCATATAAACATGACCCCAATTTTCAGAGCGCTGCGGAGCGGCATTCGATCTCAAAGCCGGGTCAGTCGAGAGAGAGAGAGAGAGAGAGAGAGAGAGAGACAGCCCTCCTGCAGGCGGCCGCTTTCACACACTCTCTATTATTCATACTGACAACATAATATAATCACTATTTTGTTTTATTGTAATCTTACTAGTGCATTGTCATCTCATGAGTGATTTCATGTTAAATATTTCATAAATTCAAATGAGCAATAGCCCACATTTAAAATTAAATGTACTGTTGCAGATTTTTGGATGTGGTCTTTAGGCTAGCACAACATTTTCACCATCATATATGGACTATACTGGATTAAACACTTGACTTTTATATTTTATTTAGTTTATTAAAGGAACAGTTACCCTAAAATGATCAGTCTGCCATCATTTACTCTCCCTAAAGTCATTCTGAACCTGCATGATTTTATTTCTGTTGTGAAACACAAAAGATATTTTGAAGAACATTAGCGTCTAAACTCCTTTGGACCCCATCGACTTCCACTGTGTGGCCGATTTTCAAAATATCTTTTTATGTTTTGCAGAAGAAACACGTGAGGGAGAGCAAATGATGGTCATTTTGGGTGAACTGTCCCTTTAAGAAACAGGGGTTTCTTAATTTTTACTTTCTCTAATCAAGATGTTTCAAACTAAACATTTTTTTTGTGAATATTGTTTTAACTGATAAGTTTTTCTATGTCACTTCACATCCATCTTTTGTAAAATCCCTTTAATTAACAAAGGCCTCAATGACATCATTTTGGAGGGAAAATAGCAGCACAAACATCATTTGTAAGTTTTATCAATGGTTCTGATTAATTTTGTGGTGTTAGTGGTTTTGTGTCTCTCTGCATTTGTGCTCTTTTTGTCCAAATTGCGCAAATCAGTTTGATAATATAGATATAGATATATAAAAAAAGGTTGAAAATATGAAAAAGAACTTCAAGCTGAGTTTCAGTGCTTCACTGCAACAACATGAACTCTACCAACATCCTGTTTGTGTAAATAATCAAGTATTAATGAATAAGGTTTTCTGACAAATATATGTTTTTAAATTTCATTGAAATGCTCAAATCTGCAACTCAAGCCAATGCCGAGTTGGAAATATACTGAAAACACAATCATCTACAAACATCTCAGTGTCGTGAAGCCCAGGAGCGCAGGAGAAATGACTATCATATGCAGCGGATAACTGGAGACGTTTCCTGAGGGTCATCTGAATGCTGGAGAGCTCATCCATTGACCAGACGCACAAAACATCACGACTGGTTTTCTCCAATCACCCGAGGCCAGGTTCTGCATTACGGCACCAGAAACGGCCTGCTCCTCTCTCATCTGTGGCTCTCGCTCCCTGTGTGTTTAAGGCAAGGTGACAGAGCCACTCACAAGAAAAATCCCGTAATTTCCAGAAGAGCCGGAGGTGGCCGGATCCGGACGGTGGGCGTTTCTCCTGAGGAGAAACAGAGATGAACTCTGACAATCCCTCCACCCCTACAGCAGCCTGTGCCTAAGATTACAATATTTCTTCTGAAAGCTCTTTTACCGAAGAGCGCAGACGCAGCACTGCAGGAGGAGGATCTGTCTCCTGTTATTAAACACGCCGCACACGGCCGGTCACAGATACCTCTGTAATATGGGTCACAAATACATGTGTCTCCGCCGGCCGCTCCATGGGCTGATGCCTGATGTCAGCGCTGTTCTGGGGTCACGGATTGGCTGGCAGGCTTGGACATGTGACAGCACTGAAACTGTCTAACTGGATACAGAGAGACAGACTGAGTTAATCTGGCCACCTGTCCAGCAGAGAGAGAGACGGGCGAGAGGAGAGTGAGACAGAGTCCAGACCCAGATCAGAAATAATACCGTTAATAATACAAAGTTACAAAAGGTTCTAACTAATATAATCACACACTGTAAAAAATTACCATGCATTTAACGGTAAAAGACTGTAAAAATGTTACAGTAAAAATCGGTTAAATGGTTAACGGTAAGTTGCCTTGCTATATACGGTGAAAAACTGCATTGGGTATTACATGTAATTTTACAGTAGAATACCGTTTTTGGAAGTGAAAAAGAATGTATAATTTACGTTGAATTCCCAGAATTCCCTGCGTTACATTTTAAATTTGATGTCTTTTTGTTGAAATAACTATGTTTCTTCTTAGTTTTTTTCTTATCAGTTTTGTACATTAGGGTTGTATGTTACACCTAATGTTGTTAAATTAATGTTTATTGCATTATTTGAGTTTCATGTGTGTTACCATGATGGTGTTTAGTGTTTGTGTGAATGACACTGAGCACCTTCTATATATGTTAATTTTTAAAAGCTGCTTGTGATGGGCTTTGGTTCACCATCTGACTTCCTCATCACCACCTTTTAGTGGTTATCAGTGTATTACAAAGGTACAAAACAGATTTCGGTACATCAATAAGTTGGTATGTTAACAGTATATTAGTTAATGAAATTATAGTATTTAACTGTAAATTTAATTGAAATCTGTAAAATGTAAAACGTCGCTACCGTATATTTTTTATGGTAAAATTCTGGTAACCACAGCTGCCAGTTTTTTACCGTAATTTATTATTATTTTTTTTTACAGTGCATCATTACTTACATGGCGCAGCTGATTAGTTACTTTTCACATCAGCAGCCAATGAGCTCGCTGCTCAACATTCAAATACTCGGCTTGTGCTCGCTGTAGCATTTGCAGCCCTTCACCTTCCCCAGCTCCACCTGTATAGATCTGCTATGGGGTCATGTATGTTATATACAGAGCTGGGTAGTAACTGATTACATGTAATCTGGATTACGTAATCAGATTACAAAATTAAATAGTTGTAATGAGATTAAATTGCATTTAAAAATTCCTGTAATCAGACTATACTATATAATGTATAGTGTAATGTACTATAGTCTGTAATACATGTAATACATTACAGACTACATCAGTAATGTATTGATTCTCACTAATTCTTCTTTTTACATTTTTTTTTTTTTTAAATGTATTTATTTGTTTGTGTTATTTCTTATTTACATGTAATGCAGGGATATATTCCCCAACTTTTTAGGGGAATATATATAATTTAATTAATATAATTTAATTAAATATTTTAATAATTAGGTACACATTTACATGTTCACGGTTCTCTGACGTTTGTTAATGGTCACATGACATGCAGGTAAACAAATAAAATATTTAAAAAATTTTAGTGAGAGTTTTATTTTGATTTATGTTATTTTTATATGATTTATTTTAATTTTATATTTTTATGATTTAATTAATTATTTGCTTTTCATTAAACTCACAAACACTCAGTTTCCTTGTGAACTAATGAGTTTGGGAAGCCTTGATAATGTAATGTCCTCCAGAGACTCCAAGTGTTTCTATGTGTCTCTTTCTCTCTAAAATACTAAGTATTAAATATGAACAGCGATGTGGTTTTATGATCGCTGCAGTATTGACATTCATGAAAATCAACTGCTGATGCACATCTGTACCATATGAAATATGGGACAAATTGTCACTGTGTCTTTATCTAGCTATATTAAAACAGCATCAATTTAGAACATTTTATATCATTACATCATATTTTTGTATCTTTTGCATGTGAACACAAACCAGAAAGACATTTATTCAGACGACAGCCAAAGTATAAAGACAGTAGATTTAAACTGAAAGATTGGATTGAGTAGGTTACATAAATGTCAGTTCTGGGCATGTTGGGTATTTGATACATTCATATGTATTTTTAATCATTTGTTTAGAACTTCTGTGGCATTTATTTTATTTTTTTTTTATTTTTTTTTTTTTTTTTTTTTTGGCTGCTTCATTTATTTTAAGTTTAGCTGTAAAGCCAATAATATGCTGTTTAGTTTAACAGCTTACCCATATTGAAACAGTATGCAGCGTTGTACATTTACATTTATGCATTTAGTAGACGCAGAAAGCAGTTTACAAAAGAACAAAGCAATTCTTTTAAGAATTGTAGAGGTTTAAAGTTTTGTGTCTGTACAGAAGGTGACTTTGAAAAATAAACACAGCACTGGAGTATAACATGTGACAACTAGCCCCACTCTCCTCTAATATGAGCCAGTAAATCGGTCCTACAAGTTGAAAACACCAGAAAATACATGAATGCAGATTTCCAGAACAGCTGATTTCTGCTAGAATAAAGTAGATGGTTTGACACGGGTAGATCTACTGATAGATGGATGATTCCAGAACATCTGAAATATGAATATTGATGGTGCTGCTCTGACCCCTGCTGGACATTCACTGCACTGCACATTCACCATCACTGACCATGTGGAGGTATTTTTAGGCACCTTTGATCAGTGTGTGTGTGTGTGTGTGTGTGTGTGAGCTCAAGGTCACGGCTGGTTTTATTTCCAGCATGTCTGTCTTTTGATCTCTGTCTCAGGATGACAAGGTAAAACACACAGCAAACGCACTCATCAAACACAGCAGACACATGTAGCAGGAAATAAACAGAGAATAAGCCCTCCAGTGACACATACACACACACACACACACACACACACACACTCCCACACACACCTTCTGCTCAGCAGGCGTTTGAGCTCCGGATGTTTCTTGCGATCGGTCAGTTTGAAGTCGCTTGGAGCGAAACACACGGGCAGATAAAAATAGTTTGAGATGTTTCGGTGTCGGTGTCAACAATCTGTCAGACTGTCAGACACCTGGTTACGACCCCCATCACATCACATGACCATCACAGCAGCGGCTCCAGGACAACTCCAACACTGAGAAAACATTCAACCACACAAACCTGAGTTAGGTCATTTGTTAGGGTTAGGGTTGTTAGGGTTTTCCACACAACAACAGTTCGTAATACCACAACTGTCCCAAAAACATCATAACAGCATGAACGCACACCTAGTGCACTATATCCCGAATCTTATGAAGCTGTGTGATGCTCTGTGAGAAACAGAACCAAATGGAAGTCATTCACTGAAAATCTATCTACTTTTGAGCCCAAAGTATCCATCTTATTTTCATTTCTTGCAATTGTGCAAAACTTTCAATTGATTAGCTGCTAGGCCCTATAGGTAAATAAGGAATTTAAAAAATAAAAATAAAAATTGCAGTAAACAATAAAGCTATTTGACCTCGAAACCAGTGTGTTTGTGATTATGACATTAAAAATAAAAAAAGTAAAAAAAAAATTTAAAAAATTTAAAAAGATGAAAAAAACAACATTTTGCAATATCAAGCAGCATAACTGGCTGTTTTTGTACAGCTAAAATAACTGGAAGCGAATGACACCGGAAGTCTCGCGCGTTCAATTCACTAACTAACTTCTTAATCGCCTTAAAAAAAATAAGGTGGATACTAGATGTACTATTAAGTGTTTAAGTTTGCATTTGTTCTTCATTCGTGCATTTTTTTTCGTTCCTTTTTTCAATAAAAAAATGTTATTAAATAAATAAAAAAGAAAGTGCTCAGCTCACGCATGCGCTTTGTGTGTGTGTGTGTGTGTGCGTTTCTGTGACAAATGAGGACATGTATAATGACAAGGGTATGACAGGTATTACAAGGAGAAGGTGACTTTTCAGGACATTACCCCATGTCCGCACTTTTCAAAACGCTTATAAATCACACAGAATGGAGTGTATTGAAATAGCAGAAAGTCTCCTGTAAGGGGTAGGTTTAGGTGTAGGGTTGGTGTAGGACAATAGCACATACAGTAAGTACAGTATAAAAACCATTACGCCTATGGAGAGTCCCCACTTTTCACAAAAACAAACGCGCGTGTGTGTGTGTGTGTGTGCACTAATTAGTTGGTCCACAAGGTGGCGACACTGGTCTGGACTGTTGATTCATGTCCGAAAAAAGCGACAAGTGCTTGTGTGAGGAAATTAAAATATAAATGTAACTCTAGTTAAGTAGGAGAACAACATTGTTTTTATGTCATAACTTCTGGAGAGAAATATAACACACTGTAGAAATATGAAACGTTCTAGTGTGCATGTGTGGAGCGAAACGCTGAATCACTTGAACCACTTACTTCAAAAAATGATTCGTTATTTCGAAGCTCTCGAAACGCCACACGCTGGTGGCGCCTGCTGGTCAAACCTTTTACAAACCAATTTTAAATATTTTATTGAAAGTGTGATATATTAAATGCAATTAACCAATCATCAAATACTAAGTATGAAGTGTAATTTTATTAAAATTAATAAAATATCACATATTATACAAATACTTCATAATTAATATTATTCAGATTTTTGAAGTGCTTTATTGTTTTTTTTGTTTGTTTGTTTTTTTTATTTTTTTTTTTTTATGAAGGCCTTTGCTAAACAGGCCAATAAGAGACTATTAAAGTGCCCCTATTATGGATTTTTTTGAAAATGAGCTTTCATGCAGTGTGTAACAGCTCTAAGTGAATGAAAAACATCCTGCAAAGTTTTAAAGCTGAAAGTGCACCGTGTTTAAAGTTATAGTCTCTCAAAAGAAAGAGTCGACTCTGAATCATTGAAACGAGTCGTTTTTAAAACGAATCCCAAGCCGTTTCATGTTGACCTCAACATGCATACAATTAGCATACTGTCCTCTGATTTGTTGCGCGCAGACCTGGGAAGACTTGGTTTTCGTGTTGGTCTGATTGAAAATGCAAATTCATTCTTTGCCACTAGGTGCCGCTTTTGAAGCGTTAAAAATAGCTGTTTCCCCGGTAACGCTGCACACAAAGCAGCACTGGCTCACAAACACTGCTTTATCAGGCATCACAGGCAGGATCCAGTCTGACCAATCACTGCAGATTAGAGTCACGCAAACCTGGGGTTTGGAAAAATGAATCGTTGAAGGAATCATTTGGGAATCCTGAGCATATAAGGTAAAAATAAAATAAATGCATATTATAAGAAAATGAAAGTGTTTTTTGACCTTGCACGTCAATCTGTTGTTTCTGTCCCTAGCCTTTACAGACATATTACACCTGAAAAACACATTAGGGTTATAAGTTCTTCATATTTTAAAATGAAACAATATGTTATTTGAACAATTACACCTTCTTGAGCCATCAATGTGGCAATATTTGTTTGTAAATTAATTATAAAGAATTCCAAGCACCACAAAACTGCTCGTCCCCACAGCCATGTACAGAGGGAAAGTGCTTTATTTTGAGGTCAAAAACAGTTTTTTCTACCATTTAAAATACAATAATGTATTCATAACCATCAAATAAATGGCATAATGAAACAAAATACTGAACAAATATTATAAAATATATAATGAAGGTAGTGGTCCCCTGGAGTTGTGTCACTGGTCTTAACGTTTAACAAAAATCTGTTATTTTGAAATAAAAATCACACTGATGACATCACTTGACTTCCTCCTTCCTATTTTCTAAACATCTGTGAAAAAAGGCCCATGTTATGTCCACTGCTTCTTTTCAGTTATGATAAATGTTCTCATTTATCTCATGATTTTATATGAAGCTTTTAGTTGACGTCACTGGTGTGACCTATTTATTGTTAGGGAATTGTAAAAAAAAAAAAAAAAAACTATAATACAAATGGATTAAACTACTTAATTTAGTGAGTATACCGTGATTGACAACATGTGGTTTGATACCTTGCAGCAGACATTTTGTAAAATTCATTTTTCATGAAAACTGTCACTTACGGATAACACCAGTGAAGATCAGTCTATCAGCACTTATGTATGTCACGGGTTCTGTTTTTTTTTTTTTTTTTCTGTCACATTAAACATATAAAACATAATCTCCTTATTTCGTGCATTTTCATTATTTTTCTGTAACTCTGACTACATGTGCTGAAAAAAAAAATTAAAATAATATTTCATAAAAATGTTTAATATTGCTAAAGAAGGTAACACCAGTGACAAAAAAAAAAAAAAAAGTACATGTGGTCTTGAAATAATTGCATAAAATAATAATAATAATTAAGCTGTCATTTATATGTATTCATAAAGTCAAAAGGTAATCTAATAAATACATTTTAAGACATCTTGCCATACCAAAAGTGGACGTTTCTGTAGAATGACCCAACCCATAATAGGGGCACTTTAAATACTACTATTCCTTTTAATTATACAAATGGCTCATTGAAAATGTCTACAAATTTATAAACTTTATAAAAGTTTGATTGCAAGACAATATAATCATTGCTGTTAATTGTGTTCACTGTCTGTTTGATTACATGACATCAACTAACTGCATGATTTTTACTGTACATTTCTGCCATATGGACATCAACTTGATATAATCACCACTGATAAGCTACTACTAAATATAATGTAGAAACTTTCATTTTCTGTAAAGCTGCTTTGCAACGATGTGTGTCGTGGAATACAAATAAACTTTATACACTACATACCTATACACTCTTAAAAATAAAGGTTCCACAGGGTGTGTCTGCAGTGATGCCATAAAAGAACATTTTGGTTCCTCAAAGAACCTTTCAGTGTACAGTTCCTAAAAGAACCATGTTGAAGAACATATTAGAAACATTTTTCGACTATAAAGAACATTTTCTGCTTTTGAAAGGTTTCATGGATGTTTAAGGTTCTTCACAGAACCACCGATGCCAATAAAGGACCTTTATTTTTAAGAGAGTAGACACTGGTTCAATGGTTGACTGCAGATCGCCTCCTAGTGGCTCTCTGGAGCTGGACGGTCAAGTAAAAAACTCTTCATGAAGATTCTTCTAAACTTCCAGTGTGAAAATAACATCTTAGGGTTTGAAATAACATGAGTGTAAATAATGAGCGCATTTTAATTCCTATGAAGCAGATCAGGCATGTGGCCGCAGACAGCAGGTCATTCTGCTCTAACGACTCAATAACAACAAATAATGCACAGAGAGATCCGTCTCCTGTCCCCTCTCGTCTCGCCGGCACAGGGTTTTAATTACCCAGAGTCCTGTGCGGCGGAGCGACGCTCTCTCGGGTCAGTGCTGCCCACCCTCATCATTAATTACTGCTGACCTCGTCACGCTGACCGCAGACGTGTGTCATTAGCCAGGGAGTTACATATGAAACATTAAACGTGCTCGGAGACGCCACAGTCCAAACATTTCATTTGTTCTCAATTATTCATTTCTTTGAAGGTTCAGAAGAGTCGTTAATATGGAAATCAGCTCACATGCTAACGAGCTCTTGCTATCTGATTTGGGACACATCACTGGAGCACATTAACAGATCACTGCACACTTTCTTTTTCTTTCTTTCTTTCTTTGTCTATAAAGCTCAGAACTATTCAGATATATACATATATTGACTATAGGTTAACTTTAACATTAACTAGTAAACTGTGCGGCCTAGATTACATGAGCCTAAAATTAATGAATGTTTTTAAAAATTTTTACAGTACAGTTCAAAAGTTTGGGGACTGTAAGCTTTTAGTTTTTTATTAATCAAGGATGCATTAAATTGATCAAAATTGACAGTAAAGGCATTTATAATGTTACAAAATATCTCTATTTCAAATAAATGCTGTTCTTTTGAATTTTCTATTCATCTGTGAATCCTGAAAAATAAAATGTATCACGGTTTCCACAAAAATATTGTGCAGCACAACTGTTTTCAACATTGATAATAATCAGAAATGTTTGTTGAGCAGCAAATCAGTATATTAGAATGATTTCTGAAGATCATGTGACACTGAAGACTGGAGTAATGATGCTGAAAATTCAGCTGCGCATCACAGAAATAAATTACAGTTTAACACATATATTTTAAATTGAAATAATATTTCACATTTTATTCTGTTTTTACTGTATTTTTGATCAAATAAATGCAGCCTTGGTGAGCAGAAGATACTTCTTTCAAAAGCATTAAACATGATTTCATGTTGATTTTAATATAGCAGGGTCTGGATCGAAAGCGAGTGTCTGTGTGTGTTCTGCTGTCTCGTGTGTTGATTCAGTCGGTATCTTTGAGGTTTGAGAATCTGCTCAATAACTCGACAGTAAGAAGCCAACAGCAGAAAACAGAAAACCATACTAACATACACAGAATGTGCTTTAACACCTTTAAATCCTGTATTGAGCAGTATTTGTCTGACAGCAGATATCCTGGATGCAGACGGAGGAGGCTGCTCGTTACTCTAAAGAAGGTTAATCCATTTAACTCCTGCATATTGATATGCCAATTACATCTAATTGAGGAGGAGGCATCAGTCAAGGTAATAGTGCAGAAAGAGTGTCGGTGCGCATCGGGCCGCGGGAACACGTGTAAGATCGTCTCTCCTAATTGGGCCAGAGCGACTCGGGCAAACGCAGTGAGGTGTGCGACTCAGACCAGACACATCCGTCAACAGCGCATCCCATAATGCACCTCACCTCCCCATGCTGGGCCTCGCCTGAGCGTGTCCGAAAATCATAAAAGCAAACGGGGGAGAGGACAGGACGGGACGGGTGCGAATGAATATTTAGTCTGCCATATTCTGTCTGGAAGCAGCTGGATGCACAAACAAGCGCAAACAAACCACGGTATCATTGAGATACTTTTATAGTTTTTATTAATGTTTGAATTAGTTTTTAGTTTTATATTGTCCCTTTTAATTTGGTTTTGTTATTTTTATTTTGTTTTAATATGTCTATACTGTATAGTATGTATTTATTTTTATTTCTGTTTTAGTTATTTTAGTACATCAAGTTAAACTAAATGAAAACGAGTATTTTAGAATCATTGGCATACTATTATAGGGTTTTTTATATTTTTTAGTCCCCCACCTACCTATTTTTATTTCATTTGAGTTAATTTTTTAGTAATTTTGTTGTTTTTAAATTGTTTTTGACAATATATATATATATATATATATATTTTTTTTGTATTAAAAACAATACTTTTTGATACATTTAACATTAATATGTCCATGTAGTTTTTTTTTTTTTTGTCAACTTTATTTCAATTTTAGTTATTTGAGTTCATCAATCCAAACTAAATTATAATGAGAAATAATAATGAGAATTGAACATTTTGTAATAAAATCTTTTTTAATAACAAAAGTATTTGTATTTGTTTATTTGAGTTATTTATTTTTTTATTTCAAGAAACTTTTTTTTTCTAATTATTTTAGTTTTAGTTAATTATAATAACCCTGCTCATTACTTCATACAGAGTGTTAATTGTTTTAAATTTCTCATGTACAATTATTTGAAATTTTTGTATAAATATTTGGACAATAAATATTTTGGCTGCATAGTATTTTTCAGTATTTGTGAACATGATTGATCTGTATTGTCTCTGACAGTTGTTGTACAATATTTCATCATGCCGTGAGGTCGAAAGTAATTGCAACACTAGTTATGATGCAAATAAATTGTGCGACTGAATTGAAAATTGTAAAAACATGCATCACAAATGTACTTGTGTTTCAGTTAATTTTGGAAAGTTGTAAAGAGTGCAGCAGATTCAATGTGAAATCAGACTTGCAGCTCATGCTGAAGTGCAGTTATGACTAAATGCAGATGAATGTCATCATGCAAACTCGGCAGCATCCGGAGAGACAGACACGATTAATGGACTTCAGCAAATAAAATGCATCAATGAGTCAAAGTTCCTGCATTACAAGACAATAAAACCTGTTCAGCAAACATTTGCAGAGACAGTTGTGTGTAAAACACAGTAAATGATCTTCACACACATGCTAAACAAATACTAGCATTGCATCACAGAAACCATCCTCAGTTTGACGAGTTTCTCTTCTTAAGTCTTTGTGGAAGATCTCCTGAGAAGAGCAGAGCAGCAGGCTGAGTAACGAATTAAAGTTCATCAGGATTCATTCAGAGAGTGAAAAGAGACTCAGATAAAGTGTTCAAATCATCTCAGACTCTCAGGTTTAATGAATCTTCTAAACACTCTGAAGGACAAACGTCCCTCAACAAACAGGACACGTTTTCCCAAGAGGGACTCGTTTTACGGTTTACTAATGAATAACTCACTCCAGTGTAAAGTACGAATGACTGTTTCACGGTTCTCATGTCAAAAGACGCTTTGCTGAAAGTTTAAAACTAAGTTTCATAGTTTTACTGCACTGAACCTACTGCTTTTGAACCAGATATCAGTCCACTATGTCAACATAAAAAAAAGGAAATTTAAAAAAATACTAATTTAATATTTAACACATTGGAAAATTCAAAATTAATATATATTTGTCATACTTTACCGGCCATAACACAAAAGTAATTATTAGCTTATCTTTATCAGACGGAATTTTAGTAATAATTGAATTAGTTTTTAGTTTTATATTTTTCCTTTTAATTTTTTTGTTTGTTTTTTTTCTGTTTTTTTATGAACAGAATTATATGATGAAAAAAAGACTCATTTCAGTATGTATGTTAAGTCTACTTTTTAACTGGTCCAAACAAACTCTTGTTATGAAATAACAGTAATTCAGATTTTTGGCACACAATCCTTTGAAGTCCCTCAGCTGATGTGAAGAAAAACATTTATTAGCTATTTTGCAAACAACTGCATATAAACTTGATTAGTCTGTAATGGACACTGATGCGCTCGTCGTGTTAACGAGCAGAATCACAGAGCAACAGCAGCCAATAAAAACACTTCAGACTTCATGTGGCACCAGCAGAACGCGCAGGTCGTCAGTGTTGGGCTCCGCTGGCGCTCAGCGCTGATCCCAGAGCAGTGATAAAGCGGTGAACATCAGTGAAGGAGTTGTAGAGCGGCACCGGAGCGACACGCAGCACGTTGGGCTCTCGCATGTCACACTGAAACACCAGACACACAACACACACTTACACACACACAGCCTCGACAGGTCTATGGAATCACATCTCTAAAAGATAGTTTTGATTGGATAAGTGAGCGGATCTCATGATAATGGTGTAAGTTCACCCAAAATCATCATTCTGTCATCATTTACTCATCATCATTCCAAACTCATGAGACATTGTTCATCTTTGCAACACAGATTAAGATGTTTTTCATGAAACCTGTCCTCCACTGAAAGTCCCTCACAACCAAAACTCTCAAGATCCAGAAATGTAATAAAAGCATCATAAAACAAATCCATATGAATCCATATGAGGAACAGATTTAATTCACATATAAGCACTGATCAACACATATACATGGATATAGTAAACATACATATGCACGATGCATGGCGATCATCCCCAAGACACTTAATTTTTGTGATTATTTATTAAACTGACCAGAAATATATAGCCTAGTGAGGTTGTATTTTTCTTGGCGTGTCTCTAACATCTCCCCCTCACACTGACAGAATTTCATGTGAATGTTCACGCTATATTACCATAATTTTACATTCAAACAACGAACAAATTATACAGCGAACAAAGAACATTTACATTATCAAAGAATATCACTGAAGCGTGAATGTAAGCACTCTA
This sequence comes from Onychostoma macrolepis, assembly GCF_012432095.1. Lineage (NCBI taxonomy): Eukaryota > Metazoa > Chordata > Actinopteri > Cypriniformes > Cyprinidae > Onychostoma > Onychostoma macrolepis. The sequence continues at coordinate 981,408 of NC_081160.1, read as the reverse complement.
AAAAACTATAAGCTATAATCAGTGATGTCGTCTGCAGCGTATGATGAATTCATCTCTTACATCGCATGTAGGTAGGCTACATCTGCACTTTGTTGTTTCTGATGAGAGAATTCAATAAAGTGCATTGACCAAAACTTTTGCATATCAGCGATGTTAATATTTAGTAAAATCCCCTTAACTAAAATCACAAAAGCACAAATATATATTGGTTCGCATATAGGCTACATCTTCATTTTTATGTTAATCTATAAGAGTTTGGGTTGTTTATAGGATTTTGTCAAAAGTCCCCCACCGTGGCCCCGCCCTGCCACATCAAGCCCCGCCCCCCAGCACCCCCCAGATAAAATATGTTCCTGCGGTTATGCCAATCAGTATGTAGTATGATGGTTGTTGGTATGTTGTATGTGCGTGAGAACCGATGAGCTTTCATGTTTTCCATATGTGATTTGCTCTATGAGTGTTTGTATGGGAATAGAAGGTTAAATTAAATGTTCATCATAAAAAGCAATCTTATCTCTATACAAGACTTGGATTAAACCACTCAGTTCTGATGGATTAGTTTCATGAGGCCTTTATGACCTTTTTGGACCTTCAAAATGTTGATTACCTGGACTTTCAATGGAGGGAGAGAAACCTCTCAGGATTTATTAAAAGTATCTTAATTTGTGTTTCAAAGATGAATGAAAGTTATAGTGGTTTGGAAAGACGTAAGGCAGAGAAAAGGTCTTTGCACACCGAGTGCGAAATTTTCGCACGTTAAAAAATAAATACGACCTCACGTTGTGTCGATCACATTTCATCTGTCATGAAAAAATTTGGATCGGGTTAGATTTTCTGCATTTTTCACATCCGTAGCAAGCATTTTGACACACTGTGCAAGGTTTCTGTGCGTGACGATGATGAATATGAAAAAACACATATGAAAATTTCGGACGTAGTGTGCAAAGACCTTAAATGACAACAGAATGTTCACAAAAATAAAGCGGTACGTACGGCGACTCCTCTCTTCTCCAGCTCCTGAAACACGGCTCTGATTGGACAAGAGAAGCACAGAGACAGCTGACAGCCTCTCTGCTCGGGGTCAGAGGGCGTGATGATGTGAACCCAGGGTTTGTTGGGGTCTGATGGGTCTTTGCTGTAGTAATGTTTGATCAGATACTCCAGATACCCTGTTAGCAGCACCGACTTCCTCCTCAGATCCTTCATACTCGTCCGGTTAAAAATCTGGACACCAGAAACTCAGTGTGTCAACCATAGACTGTAAAAAAAAATGGACGTAGTGTCCGTGATGTCACCCGTAGGTTTCTGTAAAGCATTTTTGAAGCCTAAAGTGGGCGGAGCCGACCGCCGCCATCTTGGAAGCGCGTCACCGCGCGTCACTCCCGGATAATCGAAAATGGGCAAAAAGGCGGGACGTGGGTGAAGCTGAGCTGAAACCACGCCCCTCTATAGTGACAGCAGTGCTGCCGTGCAAAGACAGAACACCACAACTTGAAAATGAGTTATTGATAATTTTGGGACATTAATGACCTCCTTTATCATGTGTTTAAGTATCATGGAGAAAAGCCCCGGAGAAACCAAGGCAGAACACAGTATAACATCAGTTACCGCGCTTTGACTTTGTTTTGGAAAGCTCAGATAAGTTACAGTGCTCTGCATATGTTTGCATTCGTTCGTCAATACTGTGCCAGCCTGGAGTTACACGGTATTCTGCCTTTGTTTTACTGTCCATTAAAGTCTACCGCATTTATTGTGTACTTCTATATCTGTTGGCACTTCATTAGACAAACAAATGAGAGAGATCGCGATCTAACAAACTGCTCCATATAACAAAGCACTGTAAGCAATAACGATTAAAAAACATCTAATTGCCAGATTCCCAGTGTCCTACCTATAATTATTTTTTTCTGTACAAATACAAATCATTAAAGCCAGTTTTCTAAGTTTCGCACTAGAGAGTTTCACACTCTGGAGCAGAGCTCATGGCAGTCCACCTGTCACTCAAGTGGCCACGCCTTAATTATGCAGAACTTTAAGGCTTAATATAATTTAAACGGATGAGTTATAAAAAAATTCACCCCCCTCACAGTTGTCACGAAGGGCAAAATTAGCTATATAGACCAAAATAATTTTTTGTACCAGGCTGTAAAAATGTTTTTTTCTGCTGTAAAGTTGGGCATTTTAACATGGGGAGTCTATGTGATTGACTCCCTTTTGGAGCCAGCCTCCAGCGGCCAGTTGATGAATTGCAGTTTTAGTCACTTCCGTGTTGGTTTCACTAGAGGGAGCGGGAGGTTGCCGCTTGGTGTCAACACAGAAAAAAAATGAGACAACATATTCACCTACATAAATTAAGATGAATTCAAAATTTAAAGCTGCAGTTCGTAACTTTAGCCCCTTTGTCGCCATCTCTGTTTGAATCCTGCAATTGCAGTTATTTGCGCAATTATCTTCTTTATGTGGGTTGTGCACCGGCACGGCTCCAGCGCGGATGAATCTAATGTTTTGAGGAGTATGTGTGGCTGTCAGTCACCGCACCGGTGTGGATATTCACTGTACATCGGAATAACAGATTATACGTCTTTGAAGTAAGAATCAAATAAGAATTTTCACTGGATGTTGTCATCTGAACAAGTAACAAGTCTGCCACTTTTGTTCTGACCAACTGAGGAAAAAAGCATTACAATAAATCACGCTACCAATGGTGATTAATAATCAGTTAGCTCATATCACATCACAGCATTGCGTGACTATGTTTATGTACTGTGTATTAGCGTGTAGATTTCAATTTCCGTACAGTCTAATCTGTAATCGTCATACCATTTGAATTTCATATGAAGAAATTCTTTTAACCAAAAAAGCAAATTATTCTTCATTAGAACTGGTTCTCTTTAAAGTACAAAAACTTGTGTAATCCCACGTAGGCTATCTGTAATCAGATGCACATTTAAAACTGGAATATAATTTAATTTCAGTCACATGTGTTTCAGGGTGCTTTCACACTTGGTTCGATTGCCTGGTCTGAACCCAAGTTCGATTGTCAGTCACGCTCGTCAGGAAAGTGAGTGAAACACACACAAACACACGCTTTTTATCAAATAATTAAACAATGTATGTTTACAGACGTAATGCTTGAATCACCAGCGAATTCGTACCAGTACCGCTCAAATTAGAAAACATTATTATAAGCTTACCGTTGTGAAACAGGCTAAAGTAAGGCGATAGTTCTGAACACTGGCTGGTTATGTACCTGCTCAAAAATTGATTTTGGATAATTTTTAACCAAAAAAAGTTACAGACTGCAGCTTTAAAATTCAATATATAAGAAATAATATCAATATTGACTTTTCTTGATGGAGTAATGTTAGATTATTATTTTTTGTTGACAATTTGTGATTTTGTAACACCACAAATACAAACACATACAGAATTGTTCACAAAAAGTTAAAGTCAACAAAAACTTGAGTATTTTGAGTAACTGTAAGTTACTTGAGTAACTTGTTTGATGTTGTATAATGGTTGCCGGTATGTTGCACGAAGGTTGTCAGTATGTTGAATGAAGGTTGTCGGTATGTTGTATGAAGGTTGTCGGTATGTTGCATGATGGTTGTTATTATGTTGTACGAAGGTTGTCGGTGTTGCATGATGGTTGTTAGTATGTTGTACGAAAGTTGTCGGTATGTTGTATGAAGGTTGTCGTATGTTGCACAATGGTTGTTAGTATGTTGTACGAAGGTTGTCGATATGTTGCATGATGGTTGTACGAAAGTTGTCAGTATGTTGCATGATGGTTGTTAGTATGTTATATGAAGGTTGTCAGTATGTTGTATGAAGGTTGTCTGTATGTTGTATGAAGGTTGTAAGTATGTTGTACGAAGGTTGTCGGTATGTTGTACGAAGGTTGACGATATGTTGTACAAAGGTAGTCGGTATGTTGTAAGAAGGTTGATAATATGTTGTATAATGGTTATCAGTACATTGTCAGTATGTTGTATGATGGTTGTCAATAAGTTGTTGTCAGTATGTTGTATGACAGTTGTCAGCAAATTGTTGTCAGTATGTTGTACAATGTTGTATGATGGTTGTCAGTATGTTTTTATGAGTGCTGTGTGATGTCTGACCTCTAGACTGGCCTGTAGTGGACACACCAGTAAGATGGGCTGATTGGACAGACGGAAACCATTAACACCAGGCTGAAGCTCCAATTCTGCAGGAATATTCAAGTCATTTTTAATATTATTTTTTTTTTTTATATTGCAGATATACTGGGACTGACTTTTGACAAAAATCTATAATTAAAAGCATCTACAACATCTAAAGCTGCTTTACAGAGTGTAATGCAACTACATTTGTGTCCACAGGATGTCAGCAGAGAGCAGGCTGTGAGTTCCCACATTCCCACAAAACTTACAGTGATCATCATAATGTTTGTGTCAGTGACTGATATTCCAACAGGATTCTCATACCGTTGTTCATGAGGAATCTGGTCTTCAGGTTGTGTCCCCACCAGCCCGTCAGACTGACTCACACAAAAACAAACACACACACACACACACACACTGCATGAGCGTCTCATGAGCTTTATTTCATCTGTAAGTGTGTTAAAGAGCGTGTGTGTGATACTCACGTGGGTTTGACGCTGTGAGTGTGTTTCTCATGTATATAAGCTCCAGCCAGACCACCGGCCCCTGAGTTCACATACTGAATAAAACACACACTAAACACCACTCACACTGATGCACCATATATTCAACACTAATACAATTAATATAAAACAATAATAAATAAAAATGCATTAATGAACATAACACAACACGGACACTGACCTTATAAGAGCACCAGCATGCAAAATCCACATTCCAGTCATGAAGTCGCAGTTCTGCGTTTCCTACGGCATGTGCACAATCAAACCCTACCAAACACCCCTGAACACACACACACACACACACACACATTCTGTGTGAAACATTTGAAGATTAGAGAATGTTGTTTTCCTTTTTATTACCGTGAAGCTGCTTTGAAACAATTTGTTCTTTGCATGAAGTGCTATCGAAATAAAGGTAACTTGACTTGACTTTCTGAAACCAAGATTGCGGCATATGTGTGTGTAAAAAAATGCTGGGTTGTTTCAACCCAACTTTGGGTCAAATGTGGACTAACCAAAATTTGGGTTAAAAATGTAATTTTAAAATGTACCCCAGCAGTTAATCCATATTGGACCCAAAGCTGGGTTGAAACAACGTAGCATTTGTAGAGTGCATATGAGAGGCAAATTTTTATTTCTAAGCAATAATAATAAAATAATAATAAAAAATTTAAATGAATAAAAATGACATTTATAGTAGAAGATTTTTTTTTCCAATTTACTTTTCCCTATATGCATGTACAAAATCTTATTTAAAAAAATAAAATAAATAAGTTTTAATATTTTAAGCTATGAACAAAAGCAACTAACACTGCAAACTTTGCATACAATTGTTTGAAATATTGTTTATTTTAGTACTAATTTCAGGGATTAAATGAACTATTCATCCTGTGAAGCATCGCTAAGGATGTTGTCTATTTACAAATGTGATTTACAATATTAATCGACTCTCTTTAAAATGCAATTTCGAAATATTCAGGCATACAGATATATAAGTAGTTTGAGAGGATGGAAAGGTCAAACTTCTTATGCATCTATTAATCAATTACATCAACCCCAATTAGGGTTGCAAAGGAGCAAATTATTTCTGGTGAGTCTCCTGAAACTTTCCAAAAATGTTTAAAATTTTCAGAAAGTATAAAAAAAATTAAAACCTGGAATGTTTCCACAAATTTTCCAGAAATTGTCTGCCTATTTGCAACCCTAACCCCAATATGAGCGAATGGTCCCTATTGAGCCTGTTCATGGTAACAGCAACTACCGATTGGTGGGTCTCTTTTTGGCATTATAGTTAAATTTGGTTGTGTTAAAAATTGAAGATAAAATCACACTTATTTGTGTCTTGACAGAAGCAAATACAGTACACTGTAAAAAAAAAAAAAAAAAAAAAAAAGTTGAGCCAACTTTAAATTTTAAGGCAACCAGCTTCAGCAGATTTTTGAGTTTGCTCAACATATTTTTGTGGGAGATTCTCAAATTTGTGTTGTATAAACTTAAAATGACAAGTTGAGAAAACTCAAAAATCTGCTGAAGCTGGTTGCCTTAAAATATTAAGTTGGCTCAAGTTGGCTAGTGTAGTCAACATTTGAAATGGATCAAAAAAGTTAATCAAAGTTGTCCTAAGACAAGAACGCATTTTGTTTTTAGGTTTTTGATCCACTTGAAATGTTGACTACAGTATAATCACTTTATCTCTGATGACATTTCATTTGACCTTGGTGTGTCCGGCTCTAGTAATGGCCTCCATGTCGAACAGCTGACCGGTGTAATACTGAACTCCGCTGAGCATGACCAGAGCGATGGCGTCGCCCTCCCGCTCGATGACCGACACCATATCCTCCGTCCTGATGGTTTCTTCACCCTGAAACAGCCAATCCACACGTTCACAGAGAACTGCCTGTCTGTGTGACGTCATACTGAGAGGAAGTGATGTCATTACCTGTCTGGGTTTAATGATCAGCATGCTGTCGGTCACGTCCAGTCCTCTCAGCCGGATCTGAGATTCAATGGCGTACTGCACATTCACACAAACACAACGATGTTTTTAATGCAAAACTATGTTAAAAATAATGTTAACATTAGTTTAGGTTTACGTACGTGATCTGATGGAAAGGCCCTATCTTCTAGAAGGATCTTATAGCGTTTTGGAGTCGGTTTGTAGAAGGAAAGCTGAGTGGATAATAAAACGAGGAATATTTAAAAATCAGTATGCAGAAAACAATTTTGAAAATGTTTTTGTGACTGTTTTTACCATCAGAAGATGCAAATTGACTGTCAATCCATTCATCAGAGCCACTTCCTCAGGTTTAGCGCCTATTTAAAGATTCAAACACAAACACAAATACACACGTCTATAAAAGCAGTCTGGCTAAATCAGGATCGCTGGGATTAAATGTGGGGGTAAAGTCCTCTCTTTACCCTGTTTACTTTAGCTGAACCTCCCACATTCTATCTACAGACAGATGTATGGCTTCTCTCTGTGTTTGCCTCCCATAGAAACACAGATATGAAAAGCAAATGTTCCCATGAACCTCATTTATCAGCTATATTATACTAGATGAGACTGTGTATGGTCAAACTGAACTCAATAACAAATCCTTAGTTAACAAGCTCTTAATTACCAACGATCTTTGCCATCAGCTCCTCCAAGGTCTCCTCAGCCCAGGCCCAAGGTCGCGACCCCTTCAAATGGCCATGCACACCGCTGGAAACAACACGTGGTTACAGTCACTGCAATATTATGGGATTTCTTTCCAAGTATGTCTGTTATTTTATCTAATTAATTATTGCTTGTCATGGCAAAAAATAAATAAATAAATATATACTTTTAAAAAAAATGTAGCGATTTTACTGGAAAAAGAAAGAGATGTTTCAGTAACGAACCTGTTTACCAGTTACTTTACAGTGAAAAATCATATTTTTGGCAGTTAAGATTTTCTGGTGTGAAAAAATAAAATAAAATAAATATAGAAAACAAGCTTCTGATAATCAAAATGTATGGAAAAGTACAGATACCAAAATGCCATCCTAAAACCTGAAATATAAATATTTAATAAAATATATAAGTAATACAAATTTAAATTCAAATTACATTATGTAATGTTTTTTAACAAAACAAATATAGAAAAATACAGTCACCAAAATGACATCCTAAAGCCTGAAACATTTTCACAGTATTTTTATTTGATATTGATGTTATATTTTTCTGAAACTGATTCAGCATTTATCAGCTGCTAAATCAAGACAGACGACTCACATTTTGGCCCATTTCTCCAGCTCCTCATCGATGTATTTTTTGGTGTTTTTTGGCTGGAGACCCAGTGAATTCCCAGCTAAATAAACACAATCTTCAGAACCGTCCACAAGTGACGAATCCACTAAAAACAGATGAGAAATCACGAGAAATCAGATGATGTATGAATCTGAGCAAACACTCCATCATGCTGATATAATCTGAGTCATATGTCAGGCTGTGATATATGTCGGGTCATAAAGCGTCACTCACACGGAGACAGGTCAGATATTTTGGGGATGAGGAACTCCTGGCGAAGGAGCCGCAGCTCGTCGTGTCGGTCCAGATGTTCTGCCACGCAGCAAGACGTGGGGCTGCAGCCGAGCTCCTGAGAGACCCTCGTGATCGTCTGCTCCACGCTCTCCATCATCAACACCAGACTCAGAGCAACCGAGCTTCACAGACCTGCAAGAATCTCTAGCAGAGGCCCAGACTCTTTAACTCTGCACTTTGACCCCTGAGCAAACACATCAGACCTGAGCTAATGATTTCTAGAGGTCTGCATCATTTCCTGATTTCCACTCGCCCCCCTGTCTGTCAGGAGGCTTCATAACACACACACACACACACACACACACACACTTCCTGGTGCTTCAGTTCATGATGAAAGCATTGAGTTCTTCCTCAACACATGGACTCACTTCTGCTTTCAGAGTGAATCAAATCACGTGTAACGTGACCCTCGCTGGACTTCAGACTACTTTTTGTCGTTCTGTCTGATGCCTGATCAGAAATCCTAGCTGTAACCATGAATGAATGAATGTCTTTTGTTTTGGGCCTATAGTACAGTCACACTGATGTCTGCTACGAACAGCTGAATTAAAGATATTCAGTTATTTTATGGTTCTGCTGCCTGCAATTCAAATTAGATATATTTTATATACAAGATGAATGCAGATAACAGTAATGAATAAGAATATATGCAAATAGAGATGTATGACTGAAGCAGGTTGTTACTGTGAATATTGACAATACAGTTTAGTTCATACTTCACTTTGTACTTTTTAAATTGTTCATGGTTAGAAAAAACAGCTGAGAGCCATTAACTGGTTACACTTTATCTTACAGTACATGCACTTAAGAGAGTGCTGGATAATACAAGGGAACTACATGGGATGGAATTACTATAAGAAGTGCTACCCATTAATTCTCTGTGGAAGCTGAAATATAATAAAAGTATAAGCAAAAGTTACACATGTAAATGTTTCTGGAAATTAAGTTTCATTTTCTGTTGCCCTTTGAATGCATTGCAAAAAAAAAAAAAAAAAAATTCATGCACATGCATGCTCTTGTTTTCTTCTTTGTAAGATGGCAGAAGTGATGCAACTGGAAACTGTAATGCCTGAGCTCAAAAAAGTTTCTCGTGCGCACGCGAAAGTCTTTTTTTTTTGCCAATTTCTCTTTAGGGGCTCCGTATTTTTGTCTTGTTTTCCAGTACAAATATTTAAACATTCTTAAATCAAGACACAAGCAAACTCACTTAAAATATTAGGTCTTGCTTTCTTGCTTAAGGGAGAGGTTATTATGTGAGTATAGGAGAGCATAAGTCTAAGTGGACGTCCATGACATGCGGAGTCCCACAAGGCTCAATTCTTGCACCGCTCTTGTTTAGCCTGTTTATGCTCCCACTAAGTCAAATAATGAGAAGGAACCAAATGGCCTATCACAGCTATGCTGATGATACGCAGATTTACCTAGCCTTATCTCCAAATGACTATAGCCCCATTGACTCCCTCTGCCAATGCATTGATGAAATAAACTGTTGGATGTGCCAGAACTTTCTTCAGTTAAATAAGGAGAAAACTGAAGTCATTGCATTTGGAAACAAAGATGAAGTTATCAAGGTGAATGCATACCTTGACTCTAGGGGTCAATCAATTAAAAACCAAGTCAAAAATCTTGGGGTGTTTCTGGAGACAGACCTTAGTTTTAGTAGTCATGTCAAAGCAGTAACTAAATCAGCATACTATCATCTCAAAAACATTGCAAGAATTAGATGTTTTGTTTCCAGTCAAGACTTGGAGAAACTGGTTCATGCCTTTATCACCAGCAGGGTGGATTATTGTAATGGTCTCCTTCCAAAGAAGACCATTAGACAGCTGCAGCTCATCCAGAACGCTGCTGCCAGGATTCTGACTAGAACCAGAAAATTTGAGCATATTACACCAGTCCTCAGGTCCTTACACTGGCTTCCAGTTACATTTAGGATTGATTTTAAAGTACTTCTACTCGTTTATAAATCTCTAAATGGCCTAGGACCTAAATACATTGGAGATATGCTCACTGAATATAAACCTAACAGACCACTCAGATCATTAGGATCGAGTCAGTTAGAAATACCAAGGGTTCACACAAAACAAGGGGAGTCTGCTTTTAGCTATTATGCTGCCCGCAGTTGGAACCAGCTTCCAGAAGAGATCAGATGTGCTAAAACATTAGCCACTTTTAAATCCAGACTCAAAACTCATCTGTTTAGCTGTGCATTTGTTGAATGAGCACTGTGCTACGTCCCAACTGATTGCACTATGTATAATCACTTTCTATTCTTAAATGTTTTAAATTCTTTTAAAATCAATTTTTAAATCACTTTGTTTTTATTGTTGTGATTTTTATTATTTTTAATAATGACTATTTCACTTCCTTTTATGTAAAGCACTTTGAATTACCATTGTGTATGAAATGTGCTATATAAATAAACTTGCCTTGCCTTGCCTTGCCTTGCCTTAAAGCATACATTTAATTCAGTTGATGCATTTTTCAGAAAATAAGACTAAATATCTTGTCAATTTGCTTAGTTTTTTTTTTTTTTTTTTGCATTGTTATATTGCATTATATTTTTGTCTAAAATGTGTCTCGCTCATTTTCTTCATTTTAATTCAACACACATTATTCTGTAATAATCCATCAGAAATGAAATCCACCAAATAATCCAAAATGACACAAATCTAGTGGTCATGTGTTAAAGGCACAGTACATTCAAATGATCCACATTAGCGTGATCCTCTCTAGACTGACCGTGAGAAAACACATTCACTGAACATCCTCTACAATCAAACAACCAGCTCACAGAAACTCATCAAAACTACTGACAACAGAAAATGTGACTGCAAAAAAAAAAAAAACAACAACAATCAGGGAAAGTACATCAGATTTTCATCATCTAATAATTTTTGTGTTCACTGGTTCAGTTTAAATGGCTCTGCAATGTGACAAATGAAATTGGAAATGTACATGAAATGAATATTTACTATGATCTCAGATATAATTAGAGATGGAGTATGACACGTCAACTACCCATCAATGAACAGATTCATGTTTCTGGATGAAAATCTCCATTAGCTGAATCAAAACTTGCATTTTATTGTGCTGATTCCCAAAAACATCTGTTTATATGAAAATAAGCTCTTTAAAGATGTGTGGACTGTTGAACAGTGCTGTGTGTGATCACGTTATGTTAAATCAATCAGCCTATTCACGATGGAATGTCAAAGATAACAGTCATACTGATTGAATCAGTGAGTGTGTTTGGCTCGGCCTCACCGCTATACTATGGCAAGCCATTCAGGAAATAATTCATGTGTATTGTGTGAATATGGATTGGTTCTCTGGTTGAATGTATGGTTTAATGACAAACGCATTTGTTTATAATACATTGGTATAACCAGACATATATTGGTTTAGATACATCGGTCTGATCACATGCACATGGGTTTGCTTCTGTATACGTCGGTTTGTTCAAGTAAACATTGGGCTCCTCAAATATGCAATGGTTTCTTTTGATTTTCCTCAAGTATACACTGGTTTCTTCAAGTATACATCGGTTTGTATATATATCGTTTTCTTCAAGTATATTATAGTTTAGATACATTGGTTGGCTCAGGTATACATTGGTTTGTTCAACTGTATATTGGCTTAGATCCATCGATTTACTTAAGCTTATATTGATTATTTCAATTATATATTGGTTTAGATACATCGGTTTCCTCAACTATGTATTGGTTACTATATATTGGTTTATTCAAGTATATATTGGTCTGTATATATTGGTTTCTTCAAGAATATATTGGTTTGTATATATATTGGTTTCTTCAAGTATATATTGGTTTAGATACATCGGTTTTCACAACTATGTATTGGTTTGTATAATTGTTTTCTTCGAGTATATATTGGTTTGTTAAAATATATTGGTTTGTTCAAACACGCATTGGTTACAGACACATACGTTGGGCCGATGTCGACCCAACATACAAAATTCCATCGGCACAATGTCACTCAGAGAGCGTATGCTAATCAGGAATATGTCGCCGCAACATCGGCATCTGATCGGAAATGCTCTCTGGCCAATTGTTGGACGATACAGCTGTTACGGACCACCAGCGGCAGCAGCCGGTTTATAATAAAACAATACACACCACTCTCAATAACAGTTGCAAATGTATTAATATTTTCAATGAACATATTAAATATACAAATAAATTTACATTTATCAAATGCTTTTATCAAAAGTGAAATGAGAAGCATTCAATTCAATTCACAATTATTTGTACTCTTTCAAAAATTAACCATGGTTTTACCACAGCATTTGCAGTAAAACAATAGTAAAAACAAAATCAACCACAGTTGTAATAATATGTAATAACCAATACATAGTTGAGGAAACCGATGTATCTAAGCCAATATATAATTGAAAAAAACAATATAAGCTTAAGTAAATCGATGGATCTAAGCCAATATACAGTTGAACAAACCAATGTATACCTGAGCCAACCAATGTATCTAAACCATAATATACTTGAAGAAAACGATATATATACAAACCGATGTATACTTGAAGAAACCAGTGTATACTTGAGGAAAATCAAAAGAAACCATTGCATATTTGAGGAGCCCAATGTTTACTTGAACAAACCAATGTATACAGAAGCAAACCCATGTACATGTGATCACACCGATGTATCTAAACCAATATATGTCTGGTTATACCAATGTATTATAAACAAATGCGTTTGTCATTAAACCATACATTCAACCAGAGAACCAATCCATATTAACACAATACACATGAATTATTTCCTGAATGGCTTGCCATACTCTGCCCTGCTCCTATTGGCTGGAGTGTCTGGACCCACCCCCTGGGTTTATAATGAGGGGCGGCAGGTGAACGAGACACAGCTGCTGCGGCTCCACCAACTCAACAAGATGGTGAGTGACATCACTTCCTTTCACTGGCTCTCTATTCTATTCTATTCTATTCTGTAAGTGTCACAGTTGCTCGGAGTGTTTGTGATCCGCAGTGACTTTGAGCTGTTCGTTGTGTTGAATCAAGAGCATGAACTGATCAAATCACTGTTTCCTCTGGAAAATCTTTCCGCAGCAATACTGAGATTGCAAAATGAAGAGTCAAATGAATTAAGAAATTATTATTCAGTTGAATTATTATATTATTCAGAAATAGCGTAAGACTTAATAAACTCTTAAGAATAAAGGTGCTTCATGATGCCATAGAAGAACCTTTTTGTCAAAATGGTTCCGTAAAGAACCTTTAACATCTAAAGAACCTTTCTGTTGCACAAAAGGTTATTTGTGGCCAAAGAAGGTTCTTCAGATTATAAAAAAAAAGTAAGAAAGAGATGGTTCTTTAAATAACCTTTGACTGAATGGTTCTTTGTGGAATCAAAAATGGTTATTCTATGCATCGCTGTGAAGAACCTTTTAAGCACCTTTATTTTTAAGAGTAAGACTGACTGATTATTACTAATTAACCTGAAAAATAAACCTGTAACTTGGAAATATCACCACATTTAAATATCATGATTTAAAGTCATGGAAAAAAGCCACATAACATTAAATATATGCTTTAAATATATGCTTTTCCCCACACACACACACACACACACACGCACAAACAAACTCTAACAAACCTCATCTGCTGTGATGTGGACATCAGTGGCTTTCAAGAGATGATATTTCATAAGATTTAGCAGCACTCAAACTTCTCTTTCAAAGAGACACATCAAACACATGTGAGGCTGATCATCATCACAGTGACACGTGCTCATCTGCATTATTATATACATATATTACAGCCATCTAAACTATAAAATAACATCTTGAAATACAAGTATTATAAACATGATGCAAATCAAAATGATATTTGATTTTATTCAAAGTCTCCAGCATTCACCTCACACCGTATCTATCTTTCGGGTCTGTATGTCGTCTCGTGTTAGATCAATGTTTGCTCACCGGGTCTTCCTGTTCACCTCTTTATGACTTTATTATCGGCGGTTTATTATTAACGTTGGGTTTGGTCGCTCAGATAACACATTCTGTCCAACAACTGTTCCTCTTATCGACAGAATCTCAGGTTAAACAGTAATTTGAGAGATACATCATCAATAAAGAATAAAGAAAACATGCAAACCTCTCACAACTGTGTCTATGTCATGTTATATCGATTATATTGAAAAAAATGTGAAAGACCAACACACCTGGGTCTGATGTCTTGAATTGTTCATGGCGTTTTCCTCCATCTCTCTCAGGTGTTCACCATAAAGGACATGAGCTTTAAGGCCGGGATGGAGATGAAGGTCTCTGGAAAGATTAAACCAGGCTGTGAAGCGTGCGTACATCCACTTTTCAACCTTGAGAAACAAGGATTTTAGTAACCGTACAGTATTTTCACACCTTGATATGTTCAGTCTGTTTTAAATCTGTTTGTGTGGTACATAAAACATCCCAAATCAGCCACATATATACAATTTATTATTATTTTTTAGTTTTAGTTATTTTAGTACATCAAGTTAAACTCAATGAAAATAAGAAATATTGCCTTCGGAACTAGCTGAAATAAAATAAGCTCACATTCATTCACATTCAAAAATTGTATATAATTATAAATTGTATAATTGCATATAGTTAATTGCATATAGATTGTATGCAGTTTACAGTATTAAAATGATACTAACAGTGTTAATGTCTTGTGCAGTGCAGTTTAATCAATAAGATTACTAAATATGAATTGTCTTTTAAACCCCAACTGAGCAAACCAAAGGTGGCAACAGTGGCAAGAAACCACTAATGCATAGAAACTGTCCATGCATGTCTCAAATCGTCCGTCTCTCTGTCCTCAGGTTCTCCATCAACATCGGTCACAACGACGACGCAATCGCTCTTCACTTTAACCCTCGCTTTAGCAGCAATGTCATCGTGTGCAACTCCAACCAGGGCGGCTGGGGAGCCGAACATCAAGAACCCTGCTTCCCTTTCCAACAGGGCGAAGAGTTCAAGGTGAGTGCCGGTGACCTCTGACCTTTGACCTCATCCACACTGCAAAACAAATCCAGCAGCACCATCATGCATTCATGAGAAATCAAAAGAATTTGCTATTCTAGTAGTGTTCTCTTTATTGGACCTTTTTGTGCTCCACAAGATACTTTACATATTTCATATTTCTGGATTCCTGACATTTAAAAAGTCTAAATCTGGCATCCACACACTTTGCTGTTGTCATTTATGCTGCTTCAGATGAGGCTTCGTTCCATGTCAAACCTCAGTTCGGCCTTTATCTGTGTTCTTTGACCAGTTCTCCAGTGATTCCTGTATCTGGGTTAGTTGCCCAGCTTTAGTCCTTTGACAGATTACAGTAACTCATGACACAATGAGTCATAAAGCGTCACCCTTTGCACATATTAATCACTCAAGCAATAAACCGGCCACCGCTCAGAGGTTTGAGGATGAATTATGCTGCAATCACTCGCTTACAACAGCTTCTCATGTACTCTGTCCCGAAATTCACATTTATAAATGTCACTGCATTAGATCACACGTGTCATGACATTTACTATAAATAAAGATGTACAAATCCATCAATTCTGATTTTTGTTCTTGCAAATTCAGTATCTCACAATTTTGAGGAAAAAAGTCAGAATTGCAAGATGAAAAGTTGCAATTACCTTTTTAATTTTTTTGATTTGTATCCCGTGGCTAAATTCTGAGGAAAAACTGTGAGAATTGTGAGGTATACATTTAGAATTCTGACCTTTTTCTCACAATTCCACTTGCAACTCCAAACAACTCTCTTCACCCCCCACCATGAAATAAAACTACAAGAGGAAGTTGCAACTTTTTATCTCACAAACGAGTTTATATCTTGTAATTCTCTCATTTTAAAAATTCTGAGAAATTAAATAAAAAGTGAGATATAAATTAAAAATTCAGACTTTTTTCTCGCAATTCTGAGTTTACATCTTGCTATAAAACAAAACATAAAAAAGGTCATTTTGAATTTTTATCTCAAAATGTTTTTTCTCTCAATTGCAACAATATATCTTGGAATTCTAACTTTTTCCCCCAGCTTTGCAAGAAAAAAATGCCAAAATGTGACAAACTACAAATTTGAGTATTAAAAAAAAAAAAAGTGAGATAAAAATTCTTCAAGAATCGGCTAAAAACACATCTCTTCCATCTTTATTTGACTCTCTAACACTAGCACTCTCCATTCTAATTCTATTCTTAAAAAAAAAACTTGTCCCTTTTAGACTCGCACTCTATGTATTAGACTTGTCCTCATTTGTAAGTCACATTGGATAAAAGCGTCTGCTAAATGACTAAATGTAAATGTAAAAAGTCATAATTAACCTTTTTTTTTTCCTGCAGTAGAAACAAGCTTCCATATCTTATAGGCAGACAGACGTTTGTAGATTTGAAATGCTAGATCAATAGCAAGAGTACTGAAGACCGTATTGTGTTTGTTTGTGGTTAGTTAGTGGATGAAGTTGCTAGTTACTGTGATTCTCTACACCTGTTAAAAGAACTGACTTCATTCTTGATCTGATACAGTGACATTCAGACATTTATAAGCGCAGCAGAAGCTGATGGAGTGTGTAAATCTGACCGTCTCTCCTCCAACAGCTGACCATCAGCTTCAACAACGACACCTTCTACATCAAGCTCCCAGAAGGCACCATGATGAGCTTCCCGAACCGCTTCGGTGACGATGTCTTCAAACACGTGCACGTGACGGGAGACGTGAAGATCTCCAGCATTAAGGTCAACTGAGCACGATGGTGACGTTCTCCTGTGGTTCCTCACGTGTCAGAACTCACTCCACTGAATGTACCAAAGAAAACCAAAGAGTGTCAAATAAATCCACTGACAGAATGTGAACCGACTCGCTGTTCTTCTGTTCTTCCTAAGATGGTTCTCTTTCAGTGATGATGAAGCTGTAGCCTTAAAAAATGTATAAGTATTAATATACAATCAGAAAATAAGTGCAGTGCTTGGAAAAACTACGTTTAAATTCTAAATAGCTTGTAGTTTAGGAAATTACAAATTTATAGTTAATTTAGAAGGTATTAATTGTTTTTATAATGAATTGTTTACAGTAACTGCCTAAAATAAATAACACATTCAATGAGAGAAAGAAATAAAAAAAGAGAGAGCGAGACTTATGCAACCGAGGTGTCTGCAATACCAAAATATTATATCTCTATAACAGAGCATTTTTTAAATAATATAAAAAAATTTAAAAAAAAATTAAAATAAAAAAATGCATGCAAAAAGTCAAAAGTAGGCTTTATCACCATCATCAGCAAATTACATTCTTGTAGTATGCAAAGTGTGATAAAATCACTAATTACAGTTTCACTGCTTAGTGTACAGTGAATACAAATGACTTCATATATAGCTCAAATTAAAGGACTGATGAAAATATTCCTGTGCAAACTATCTGAAATATAGATTTAACAGATGAGAAAGCTGAACGCTATCAGTCTGAGCCCAGTGTGATTTCACATCTGTTCGAGAACTCCTCGATTCAGAGAATCATTTAGCAATGCATTTTTCCCCCCGCTGTGCTATACATATGAGTTCAGTTGAGTTACAGTATCCTCATGATCATTTACAGAGCGACTCGAAAAGGCCAGAGCAGGAGCTGAGGAATGTGACGGATAGAAAACAGATTCCACACACACACACACACACATATATATATAAATATATACACACACACACACACACACACACACACACGCCTCCATAAGAGTTCAACAGCCAGTTGTCTGAATCATAATAGGTAAATTAACTTTATTTAGCTTGAACTTTTTACTAAATAAACCTCTGAAGAGACAATAAACTCACTTATGAATCATCTGCATGAATGAACTTTATAAGCCAACAGGTACAAAGAAATAAAAACAAGCACCATAAAGACTGTCCATCAGTGTAATATTCAAAACTTAGAGCTACAAATACAGACTCAGACTATATAGAGCAGCGTTTGTCTGGTCCAAAACTGGGCCTCGGGTCACAAACAACAGTTAAAACAATGATAAATGCAGATCATAAAATTCTAACCATTAACCAGTGAACTCACTGTAATAATAGTGAACAATATGTGAATAGATAACTAATATAACCCTTATCAACCTTTAAAAGGGAAGAGAAAACAATTTCCATATCTTCTACTGTTGATGTCAAAGGTTTGTGTCCAAACAAATGCTACAGTACTTCTGTAAAAACTTATCTGTTACTTGATTACATGGTGAATTTTAACATATCAGTATTAATATACAAAAAGTAATATAATCCTGTCACTATAATCCATTTGTAGGGTAATCTTCCTGAAGAGTCAAACACTGACTCTGAGATATTTTCACAACATTGATCTGTTTGTTTGAGAGGCCTATCGTGTTAACTTCTGAATCAACCAATCATGTGAGCCCAGGGTGGGGCTATCTTTCTGGCTGACCAATGACAAGTGAGGGGGGATTGTTTGAGAAACCTGTTTGAAAACAGTCATTATATTTGCAATTATGTTGCAGTAGTGGTGCAGAAATGACACATGTTTTGTTGAATTTGTACGATAAACCGTTTTGGTAATGTGTAAAGTCAAGTGTAAAATACAGAACTGAAGCAACACCAGTTGAAATCTCAAAACAGTGGCTGGTTGCATGAACTGCTTAGACTAGTTTTACAAGTTAGTCATGTAGTTTTCACTTTAAGACAAGACATAACTTTAAATCAGTTACATAAAAACATAGATTGGGCTTATTTGAATCTGAGAAGTAAGACTGATCACCACTGGACTAACTGCTAGCTGGACAAAACCCTCTGAACCTCTTCATTTGTGGGTCACACCTGATACCTTCATGGTCAAAATTGACTGAAGCTTTGAAATGTAACTTTTTTTTTTTTTTTTTTTCAGGAAAATCAAATGTAATATATTTTTTTTCAGTAATATTTTATTACTTAGAATTTTGGGAGGATTTTATAATACTATCGCTTTGGATATAAGCATCTGCTAAATGACTAAAAAGAAATACTATGCAATATTAATACAATTTTTATGAGCATTTAATTCCATTCTTTTAATTTTTTTTTTATTTCCCATTTATTTCCTATGTTGGGCATTTTTGACAGTAAAGGTACCAAGTGTTAAGAGTCCGAAATTTTTGTATGTGTTTTTTTCTCTTTTTTTCGTATTAGTCATCCTTTCCTATCAAAATACTTGCTACGGATGCAAAAAGGCAGAAAATCGAACCTCATCCGATTTTTTATGATGGACGAAAGATTCGGAGACAGTGTGTAAACGTGACTGACACAACTTGAGGTCGTATTTATTTTTTTACGTGTGAAAATTTCAAACCACCGGGTGCAATGACCTTTACTTTTTATTTTTTGACCCTTTAACATGTCCGAATCATGTCCATATTTAAATTTATGTATTGATTAATTTGTATTGGTTCACATACAGTAGCTAATGCGACAAAAGTAACCAAGTTTCATCCCATTCCGATGAAGCAATTTTTTCCCCCATTCGTTTCCTATGTCAGTCAGTCATTTTTTACTGTGAAGATATCAAGTGTTATTTTATTTATTTATTTTTTTCAACCCTTTAACATATCCAAATCATGTCCATTATTTTTTTTTTTTTTTGCATGTTCACATAGCTAATGCGACAAAAATCACCAAGTGTCACCACATTTAAAAAATTCAAAATGTTACATTTTCTGGTCAAAAGTGACCAGAGAGTCCCAGAGACACAGTCTTAGCATAGTGGCTATGTTTACGTAACTGGACCCAGAATTTGTAACTCTCTCCTGAACTCATCCTATATGATCCTGGATGGGGATGACCCCCGCGGCCGACCCCTGGTCCCCTCGACTCGCCCCTGATGACTGACCTCTCTGAGCCAGGTAGTCACGGTAGTTGCGCGTCAGCAGCGTATAGAGCAGCGGATTGATGCAGCTGTTTCCGTACGTCAGGCAGGTGACGAAGAAGTTGACGTAGGTGTGAGCGGCGGCCGACAGCGAGCGGAGCGACTCGGACGAGAAGAGCTTCGCCATCTGCCAACCCCAGAACGGCAGGAAACACGCCCAGTACGCCACCACGATGCAGAAGATCATTCCTACCACCTTGTGCTTCAGTCGGCGCCTGCGAGCGGACGACGAGGATCCGTGAGTCAGGTTAGCCTGGGCGGCCCAGTAATGCCGGGCGAGACCCGCGTAAAGCCCCACCATCAGAAGGCCAGGGAGGAGCATGCTGGTGAAGAAGAGCGCGGTCAGATACGCCTTGAAAGCCTCGGGCGTCCACGTTGGGAAGCAGATGCGTTTGACAAGGCCCACCGTACTGGGACGTCCCTCTCGGAGACGGATCATCACCATCATAGGGAGCGTCAACACGAACGCTGCCACCCAGATTCCCAACGCCATCAGCCAGTGATTACGCGCGGTCGAGCGACGGGCTCGGAAAGGAGCGGCCACGGCACGGTAGCGCTCCAGACTCATGGCCACCAGCACAAACACGCTGGCATGCATGGTGAGCAGATCCAGACTCAACAGCAACCTGCAGCCCATTTCCCCAAAGAACCAGTCGTGGGCGAAGTAGGTGCAGACCACGAACGGGATGGTGCCCAGATAGAGCAGATCCGCCGCCGCCAGGTTGAGGATGAAGACATACATAGAGCCAGCGCGCCGTAACGTAGCCGATCGCATGATGGCGAGGGTGTACAGGTTTCCCATCACACCTAAAACACACATGGTGACGAGGGTGGTGCCCAGGAGCGGAGTGACCCAAACTACTCCAGCGCTTCCGGCTGCGGTGCTGGCATTGGGCGAGTTACTCATCGTAAGAAGATCTGGGAGAAATATATCAATTCAGATGTTTCCTATAAACCAGATCTGTATTGGTATCAATGGTTTCAAGAAGAACCTCTAACATCCATGGAATCTTTAGAGGTCCTTTATAGTGGAAAAAGGTTATTAAATGTTCTCCACAGTGAAGACAAAAGTGGTTCTTTTAAGAATTGATCACTGAAATCTTCCCAAAATCACTCTTTTGTGGCATCGCTGCTGTTGGGCAGTTACTCATCGTGAGAAGGTCCGGGAGAAATATATCAACTCAAATGGTTCCTAATAAAACTGAAACTTGTTTTTTATTGGAATCAATGGTTCCAAGAAGAACCTTTAACATCCATGGAACTTCTCCATTGCACCAAAGGTTCTTTATAGCAGATAAAGGTTATTAAATCTTCTTCACATGAAGACAAAAATGGTTCTTTTAAGAATTGATCACTCATTCTTTTGCGGCATCACTGCTGTTGCGGGCGAGTTACTCATCGTAAGAAGATCCGGGAGAAATATATCAATTTGAATGTTTCCTA